>NC_067137.1:7622600-7655100 GCF_903995435.1 Acomys russatus | reverse complement strand
AAATGTGCATGCGCGCGAGCTGAGGGAGGGGGAGAGAGAGAGAGAGGGAGAAAAAGTTTTGGTCTAAGCATTTTATTCACTGAAACAGCACAAAAACTCCTTTGGGGGTAAGTATATCATTATTATAATATGTTGCGTATTTTATTATAAGAATTATATTATTCTGTGTAAGGTCAGTTTAATTTAGAATCAATAAATTAAGACAAGCCCAGACCGTGGGTATGCAGAAATGTTGCTACTAAGGAATTAAATGTAATTGACATTGTCGTCATTAAATAGTGCTGTATTGGTTCCAACATGACAATGTTTATTTAAAAAAAAATTTTTTTTTGTAGTAAATTTAACCAGGAGATTTAAGACTTGGGACTAGATAGACCTCTAATTAGCTTTTTTTTTTTTCCTTTCTTTCTTTTAGCAACCCAGTCGACTTCTCTCTGTCTCAGATTTCTCGCTTAATAATAAAATAGATAAAGTGCTCTGTCATATCTTGCAGAGAATCACACACTTGTTCTCATTCTGTGGTGTGTGGGTGTCTCCTTAGTTTTGGATTGGTCCCAGTTTGGAGTTAAGGGTCTTTGGGCTCAGTAAAGTGGCCCATGAAGGAAAGAAGAAGAAAGCTTGGGGTGGGGGCATTGGTCCCAATAGGAGGTAGGACTCCCTGTGTCACTCATGCTTTCTCTGTGTGATGGCTCAGGCGCACTGGAAACCAAATAGTCCCAAACTTTCTGTAATCATTGCTGGGACCACGTCCCACCCCTTCACTTCCCAGCCAAGGTGGATACAGACTTCCTCCTCTGTACCAATTGTTTGAGAGTGATACCCATAGCACTCTCCAGGATTACTCACCTAACACTCCAGGCACTGCCTGGGCGCACGGTAGAACTTCCCAGACACCCCTGAAGTCGGGTGAAGGGGGGCGTGTTGTTGGGTCTAGCTGTCAGCTAGTCAGTGGCAGAGACCTGACTGCCTGTGGGAGCTCCTCCAGGTAGTCCTTGCTCTGGGCCTATATCACCGGGTGTGCTCAGTCAGTGAGCTTGGACACAGGAACAAAAGTGATGCTGTGTGGAGCAGAGCTCCCACCAACATGGCATGTGTATTTTGTGACCGTCTTGTTGGCACCTGGGGATTGCTGATGCTATCATGGCAGCTGGCAGCATATCGGAGTTAATCTCCGCTACGGATGGCTTCACCCTGATGAATTAACAACTAAACGAACTGCTCCAGCCCTCTCCTTGGCTGAGTAGGAGATGGTCAACACCTATTTTCTCCAGACCACTCATAGTACAAATATGTGCATGCATGCCTACATGTGTGTGTGTGTGTGTGTGTCGTGCGCGCGCGCGTGCAAAACCAGTCCTTTACAACCAAGCTACGTACCCTGTCTTCTGTGCCTGATTCTTTTACATAGCACATACTTAAGAAAAACCCTTAGATTAATATGAATATTTAGAGGTTCTAGAAAGAGCACAGCATATGAGAAAGAAGCAGATATATAGAATGTTTTCTCCACATGGTGACCTAGAGAGTGGGTTGTCATTCCAGAGAACGACGGAAAGAAAGGAACTTGGCCATCACTGTCCCCGTGTCCATTTTTAATCTTTATGGGGGTAACAAGTGATCCCCTTATCTCCTTGCAGGTTCGAGTAAAAGCTGATCTCTGAGTCACTGCAACAGAGTTCAGAATACAGCCAGGGCCAAAATAAGAAGCCATGGTAGGCTAGGTAAAAGGTGAGCCAGGCCAGAGTTAAGCGTATGCTGGAGTGGGTGGGAGCTGGGCTGGGGCTGGCTTGGCAAGGCTGTGGGTGGCCTTTGTCACCTTGCTGCTGCACCTTCTGTCCCCAGGCCCAGGTGGCTGAATTCTTTTCAGTGGAGCCTGTGAGGGATGAATGACAGACCCTGACCAGGGCGACCTTTTCAAGGCCCATTAGGAATCTATTAATGGCAACCAGTGGCAGAGCAGTGGGGACAGAGACATTAACGCACTCCTCTACGGTTCTGGTCCCTTCTTCCCGGCTGCCTGTGGCCGATCCAAACAATAACCACCGAAGGTTCCGGTTCTTGAGCAGAGTGCAAATCATCTTCAGTAGTGCGCCTCTCTGACACCCTGTTTTGAGGGGAGTCTGCTAGGGAGACGGTACAGAAGAGAAAAACACCCATTTGCTACCCTCCCCACTGCAGTTCTGAGGACTGAACCAAGGGCCTCCCTGAAACACACCCGGTCAAGGCTGTACCCCACCCTCCCCGCCCTGAGTTATACCACCGACACCAAGCTGTTTTGAAAAGAATTGATTCCAGCAATACTTCTCAACCACTGGGCTGTTCAGTGCCTCTCTAGGAAGCATGTCAAAGCCATCTGCATGCCTGAGGAGGAGTTAGATCCCCGCCCACCTAGGCTCCAGTTCCTACCTGCATAAGCCACGGTAGACAGACCCCCCCCACCCCCCCCCTCTCCCCCCATCTGCCTCAGGATCTGTTCTCTTTGCCTCCTCTGGCTTCCCCTTTGTGCTGCGGAAGGTTGTGGCTCACAGGGCCTGGTAGGGATGCTTCCCTAAGCTCCCGCGGGCAAGGGATGCTGCTTCTATTCCTGGGACTGTCGCAACATGGGTTGCACCGCCCTGGGCAGCCCTCCTTCCCCCTGCACCCCAGCTTGATCATCTCTGCTACATTCTTACATCATTCTTTTCTTTCTCTCCTCTGCCGGGTTCTCAAAGATTATGAAATACCTAGACCATTGTTACAATCCCAAAGGGCATGTCATCTGATGTGTACACAGTTGCCTTCCTGCCCCTTACACTGTACATAGGGGACAAGAGAAGGATGAAATATACAGTAATCATGATCAGAAGTTTATATCCTTAACCCTACCTGGCAAGAGCCTGTTTTCCATTTCGTCTGGAGTCCTAAGTAGGTTATTTTAGGCCCACCTCTCCTCCAGGTAAATTTAAGTGTGCTCCCTTGCCCAGAGCATAGATGGCCACACTGTTGATGCCAGCACTTGGGAGGCAGAGCCAAGATCTGTGTGAGTTTGAGGCCAGCCTGGTCTACAGAGTGAGTTCCAGGACAGCCAGGGCTACATAGTGAAACCCTGTCTTGAGCTCAGGGTATGTGTGTGGGTGTTTTGACAAGCTGGCGTCTCACATATTCATGGTGTCTCTGGTGTCTTTCCACGTGGCTAAGTTGGAGAACGGAAGGCGAGAGGTCTGTTTAGGAAGAAGGAGAGCGGTGTTTGCATGAAGTGCACCAATGCTCTCCCTTTTACCATCAACATTCCTCCAGGACACCCTGGTATTTTGTTTGGCCAAGTGTTTTGTATTCACAACGCAAAAGACCTGTAATTGAAAGCCCACTAATACTGGGGGCTGGAGAGATGGCTCAGAGGTTAAGAGCACTGACTGCTCTTCCAGAGGTCCTGAGTTCAATTCCCAGCAACCACATGGTGGCTCACAACGATCTCTAATGTGATCTGGTGCCCTCTTCTGGTCGGCAGGTGTACATACAGGCAAAACTGTATACATAATAATAAAAAATTTTTTAAAAGTCCACTAATACTGCTTACCCTCAAGAATGGCAGTCTGTGTACATGGATAGTCTCTTGGAAGATCCTGCTCTCCGGCTGGAGAGATGGCTCAGTGGTTAAGCACACTGCCTGCTCTTCTAAAGGTCCTGTATTTCAATTCCCAGCAACTACATGGTGGCTCACAACCATCTATAATGAGATCTGGTGCCCATTCTGGCCTGCCGGTGTACATGCAGGCAGAACAAGGTATACTTAATACATAAATAAATTTTTAAAATCTCTCTCTCTCTCTCCCCGCCCGCATCCCCTCTTCTTTAACCTTAACCAGAACATTGCCTGGCATGTGGCTTATCTGTTTTAAGGTAGCCATAGATGGCACCATACTGTTGTCTTTGATATGCTTGCTTGCTGGAAGCAAGGTGTGGGAGGAGACAGAGGGGCATAAGCTATCTCAAAAGTTCAAATTCACTGCTTCTTCAATTCTAAACTTATTTCTCGATTAGTACACCAAAAAGAACGGTAATTTTAGGTCAATGGTCCCCGCCCCCAAGACAGGGTTTTTCTGTGTAGCTCTGGCTGTCCTAGAACTCTCTCTGTTGACCAGGCTAGCCTAGAATTCACCGAGACCCACCTGCCTCTGCCTTCCTCCTGAGTGCCTGGCAGGTCAATGATTCGCAATTCCAATTATATTTGAATTGAAAATGCCCAACGGACAAAATTACAGAGATGGTTTGGAAACACCAAATAGTTAAGTCAGGATCTCTTCAAGAAATCATTGACCTGCTAGACTGCCCAGCAGGGCCAGCACTAGGGCAGGGCAAGTGAAGCATTCCATTTAGGCATAAAGCTTAATGGGTGCCAATAAATTGACTAAAGCAAATTGTACTTTGTGAACTATTTAAAAGGATCTAAAATTGGCATGTTTTGTCCATCCTGGGAATTTATATTACCTTTATTTTTAAAACTATGACTTAAATACTATTTTGTTTAATAAACTTTTGGCAGTCTTTAAACTTAGAAATGTATCCCTACAGTTTTTTGTTTTTTTTTAAAGCTCCGGGCCTGCATCCTAAACACATATTCTGAAGCTAAAGTCTCATTTGCCACTACCTTTTACTGCATGTCCTTAAAGGAAGTTTTAAAATTATTATTATTTTTAAATGCCAAGATCTTAAGACCATCCATAACCATTCCCAAGGCTGCATTTTTAGCATCATCTGTATACCAAGTAACAGGACTGGGTCGGGGGCGGGGGCGGGGCTTGACTGCTAGCTTGGGCTTCAGGAGATAGGCTTGAATGCCAACGAAACGCCTAAGCTCTTTTGTGTGTGTATGTGGGTGTCCTGCACTTGTGTCATTCCTGGAGATTGTCTCTTTCCTCATCTTTAAACCACAGGGAATGATAATCCTTTTCCATAGAGGAAAAAGTGAACGAGTGTTGGTTTGTACATTTTAGTCTACACTTATCAGTCGCCAGATAAACACTCAGCTTTTCACGATCCCTAAAAGACTCTGACTTGCCTTGGCACACGGCTAAGGGCGGAGGTTTTCTTTTTCCAGTCACAGAGCCCGGAGCTCCGGGACCAGCCCCTTCCCGGGTGCAGGCTGGAAGTTCCCGCTGCGCGGCGCCCGGGGCCTGGCGCGCTCCGCCGGGCCCTCCCAGGTTCCCGGTCCCCTAGGCACAGGGCCATCCCACGCCGGCTGCCTTCTCTACCCCGGTTCCCGGCGGAGGAAATTCTTCCCCAGAAGCCTAGAGCTCCCCTCACGTGACCAGCCGCCGCCGCCGCCGCCACCGCGTCGGCGGCTTCCAGAGAGAGTTTAAAGGTTACGGAGGAAATTAGCATGGATACAGCCACTGGCCCCCACGAGGGCTCACCTGGCTTTCCCGCAGCCCAGACGTCCGCTGTCAGCGTGTAGATTTAAGGAGTGTCCCCCCCCTTCCTCCCCGCCCCCCCCCCTCAGGAGCATGTACGAGGTCCCGCATAAGTAGGAGGAGTCACTTTGAGAAATAAACAGAGACTCCAACCAAGCCGGGCTGGGGTTCTACCAGCCTTCCACTTGTCAACAAGTTCTCGCAGACCCAGCAAATTCGGGACAGATCCCTAGAGGGGAAGAAGAGTCTCCCCAAGGAAAAGGGAAAGGAAAATTAGGTTTCAAAACTCACACCCAGCAAAAGAGCTCAGCAGTCCGGGTGCCCCCTCCCCCATCGCGGCACAGTAGAGAATCCCCGGGCAGAGTTACAGACGGGCCTGTGGGCGGCAGGGGACCGCCGTAGTCCTTGCAGGGTCGGGGGAAGGTGCCGAGTCTTCAGGGACATTGCGACCCCCCTCCGATCCTCCAGCTCCGACTCTAAATGATAATGTTGGCTGCAGAGTGCACGAGAGATGCACCTCGCCGCTTTCCGGATGCAGACTCGGCTCTCCCGGTGCAGATCCGAGAAGCTCAGACTCTGCCAGCGACAGTCGCCTAGGCATCCCAGAGCCGCTACCCTTCTGGGTCCCGCGAAGAGTCCTTTCCATAAGCTCCCCCGCGCTCCGCCGCCACCGGACTGGGCTGGCCCACTCTCTGCTGTTTTCTGCTCAGCTCACTTTTGCCGTATTGCTCCCCCAACCGGCAAAACTTTCTATTTCCCCAAACAGTGGCGCGCGCGCGCGCGCGTGCACACACACACACACACACACACACACACACACACACACACACACACACACACACACACACACACTCACTGACGTCTTTTGCGCATTTCCTGCATTAGAGGGAGGGAGAATCGCTCGTACAGCGATCGAGGGAAGGAGATCGCAGGCTAAGCGCTCTGGCGGGCGGAGAGCGGGAGGCAGCCGAGAGCGCGGACGCGGGGAGCGCGGCGGGCGGGCGCCGGCGGCCGGGAGGAGGGGCCGTGCCGAGTCGCAATCCCTGCCCCGCCGCCGCGCTGCGCACCGCCGGGTGCCGGCCTGCTTGCGCCCGGAGCCCAAGCGGCGGCCACTTCTACCTCCCAAGCCCGCGCGGATGTGAGATCCCAGGCGCAGGGTGCCTCGCGATCGCCGGCTGCGGCTCGGCACTGCTTGGCCGGGGAGGCGACGGCCGGGCTGGCTGTGCGGCTTGTGGATTTTTAAAAAAATTGGCTCCCGGGAGGACCATTTCCTCTCGACATGCATCCCTCCGGATAGACTGCACATCCCTCAGTCCGCCCTCCGCCCCGCGCCGTCCGAGGCAGGCGCTGGGTGGGCGAAGAGGATCCGGGTTGAAATCTGCGCCCCCAGTTCTGGTCCCCGCCCCGTCCCGCTGCCCCCTCCCCCTCCGGGAGTCGAAATTGCCCGGGGATTATGTTTCGGAAAGGTAGGTGAGCGCCGGGCGCGGCGCCTGCTTCTCCGCTCACCGACCGAAGAACCAGCAAGGCAGCGAGGCAGCCCCCGCGGCTTGCAGTGGAGGCGACAGCTCGTCTCCTCCCGTGGAGGTGTCGCCTGTAGTCGGGGGGAGAGACTTGCTCCAAAAACGGACGTCTCCAGCTCTCCCCCCTCCCTGTTTTCCGTTAGGATTCCGGCGAGGAAATACATGCACTCTCTGAGGACCGCCGGCGCCAGGGCGCAGCGCCACAAGGTGTAGCGAGTGAGTGGGGTGGGGCGAGAGGGGACCCAGGAGTCCCCCAGGCTCCCAGCGCTCCTGCTGTCTGCTCTTCATTCCTGCCCTCGGGGCGGACGGAGTGACCCCGGCCCCAGCTTCCCGCCCCGACCATGGTAGTGTTCAATGGCCTTCTTAAGATCAAAATCTGCGAGGCCGTGAGCTTGAAGCCCACAGCCTGGTCGCTGCGCCATGCGGTGGGACCCCGGCCGCAGACATTTCTTTTGGACCCCTACATTGCCCTCAACGTGGACGACTCCCGCATCGGCCAAACAGCAACCAAGCAGAAGACCAACAGTCCGGCCTGGCACGACGAGTTCGTCACCGATGTGTGCAATGGGCGCAAGATCGAGCTGGCTGTCTTTCACGATGCTCCGATCGGCTACGACGACTTCGTGGCCAACTGCACCATCCAGTTTGAGGAGCTGCTGCAGAACGGGAGCCGTCACTTCGAGGACTGGGTGAGTCCAGCCCCTCCAGGTCCAGGAGTCAGGGGGTCCCAAGGAAAGCCTTGCTGCCTCCGCGCTGGTTGTGGAGTTCAAGGCTGTGTGTTTGTGTGTACATATACATCTCAGTTTCCTTAAAGAGGCACATTTTATTCCATAGCTGGAGAAACACATTAGGTTAAGAAAGATGAGATTTGGCAGATGGGCACTATCCCCTGTCCCCCCACACCCCCACCCCCGCCATGCCCTTCTGACAGTGGGCAGTACATGAGGCTTGCAAGTTGGGAGAGCCCCAGGATGCAGGTGCATAGCTCAGCGGAAGGGATCTGCTGTCTCCTGCCAGTACATGGTGGGCTGGCTGAGTGACTGTGTGTGTGGGTGGGTCTCTCCGTCCTTGGAGAGACACGTGGAGTGGAGCTCAGACTGGCGATTTCTTGTGCGTCCTGGCTTTGCCCTGGGTAGCCCAGTGAGTAGTTTTATGGAGCCCTCTGGTAGGAAGCCTCTTCGTCCCCGAATCACTGTTTAGCTCATCTGCTGACATACAAGGAGAGGTGAGCATCCGAGAGATGTCACCCCCTTTGGAGTCCCAGAAACATCCGGCCAGCCATCTATTTAGAATGCTATATTTTAAAAAGGGGTTCTGTTTGTGGTGTTAGGAGTCAGGACTTTGAATCTTAAGCCTCTATGCTTCCATGCTTTGATTGTCAAGCTACTGTAGAATCAAACACTATTTCTGAAATTGAGTTAATTGTTAACTGATGATATTAGGGATTTGGAAATAGGCCTTGCCAATAGTACCTTAAACCAAACGCATTCAACCTCCGCACTTGGACAGTCAGAGCAACCAGTCCTCCTCCCCCCCACCCGCGCTGTTCTTGGAGGAACAGGGTTATATTAGGAAATGACTCTCTCTATCTTCAGGTCTCTTACACGTCTCTATCTGGAGCAAGGATTGCGATGGGTGAATATATTGTGCAGATTCTTTGGTGTGCACAGAGAGCTGTCTGTGCTGCCTGGCGAAGAGCTGCAGAAGAGCCACCACTCTCTGCTGAAAACACAGATAACTTCATGAGTATCGCAGGGGTCAGAGGGTGCACATGTTCTTGGTATATCACTTTACATCCTGTTTTTAAACACAATTTCCAAGGACATGGAGTTTTTAAAGGGGAAAATGGGGGTGGGGGGGGAACCTTTGCTCTTTTTTTTCCCCCGCTCCTGGCGTGACAGAGCCTTCTGGAAACCATGGTTACTGAAGGGGCTTTTAGGGCAACCCTTGTAAGCCACAGCTGAGCTCTAGGACATCTGTGGCTTCTACTTTAGACAGCAGGGCCAACCTTAGCATCCTGAACTTGTCTTCCTGTCCCTTCTGGACTGGTACCACTTTACTGCTGTCCACAGTGATGTCCAAAGAGGCATGGGGCAGGGATGAGGGGGCCTGGGGGGGTAGGGGGGAGGGATACCTAACTTCAGAAACAGACTTCAGTGCTAAACATCTGTGGTTTTGTATATATAAAAAGGGGAAGAAAACTTTGGCTAGAGTAACAGGAAGGTGGGGCCTGCTGCAGGAGGTGCTAGTGGGGGTAAACAGTGGGCAGAGAGCAGGGAAGACCAACAGCAGGTCTGTGTTTTCCACATCCATGCACCAGCTAGAAGGATGTATCTGAGTTTCTCTGGTGGCACTAACTGGGGTCTACTTCAGACACAGAGCAGGACAGGATGCGACTCTCTTTCTCTCTCTCCTCAGTTCTCCTGGCAAAGTGTGCAAGTCAGAGCTGGTTGCTTGATAGCCATTCTCCAAGGTTCTTACGTTTATGCTGGATTTGGCTCTAGACCAGATCCTCTAGTGCACAGGCAACATTTCCAGGCAAGGACACTGAGTTCCAGAGAAGCTAAGTGGGCATCCAAGGTCGCATGGCATGCGCAGGTGGGTTGGAAGTTGAGCCTAACCTCCTATTGCCCACTGTTTGCACAGCGGGGAACAGCCTGCCTGGCCTCCCAGGCTATTTATTAGCCCTGCAGATTCATATGCTGTGGCCCTGACATTTTTATTGTGTGCGATAACGTAAAGTGCTTTCAAAATCATTATCTCTCCTGCCTTATAGCAAGTGTGAATTGGATATGACAGGCATTGGACAGATTTAAAAAACAAGACCGAGAGAAGCCCAAAGAATGAACCAAGTGATGGAGCTGGTTCTGACTGAGGGATGATGTGGCCGCTCTCTGAAAATGGATGTGGGGACTCCAGGACCAGAGCTGGCCAGCCTGGAAACGGAGACTAGTTGTAAAAGGGCCACCTTCCCCGCGTCTGGCACCCAAGTACACTATAGCATCACAGCTGGAGGGAGGATCTCCTGGGCTCAAAGGCCTATGCTCCCTTCTCGGAAGAAATAAAGAGACATGCCCTTTTGTAGGTATGACTCTGGAGCTCAGCCTGAAATGAGGGGGGGTGTGGAGCAGCCGCTCCCATCTTTACTCAGGAATTCCTCAGCAGGCTCTGTATTCTGCGGTCTACTGAGTTCCCCTTGCGTGCTCAAATTCTCCCAGGGAAACCTTACCATTTTAACTAACCCAGGGATTCAAAAAGGAGGCCACAGGTTACTCTCGAGGGGCCTGCATTTCTCCAGGGAAAGGACAGTGAGCAAACACACACACACACACAGTAATTCAGGTCCTAGTGAGTGGTACTATAAATAGGTTGGAAGTTCAAAAGCAGGGTATGCCAGGAGGGCTGGGAAAATCCAGGAAGGCTCCTGGGAGGAGACAGGCATACTGAGTGTAAAAGTGTAGATAACGTTCAAAGAGTCATCTGCCAAAACCACAGCGTGCCAAGCTTAGGTACCAGTGGACGAACAGTGCGGAGAGCACCTGTGTTCAGTCCTGTAGCCACCGGGGTAAGCATGGCTGAGCTGAGGGTAAGGCAGGACAGAGTTTCCCCAGTCTATGACTTTGCATATGAGTACTACCCGAACTATAATTTAATATTTAAAAATATGATTCCCTTCACTTTGTCCTGCTCTTTCCTCAAGCCCCGCTTTTCTTTATAGAATCACAGGCTTAAATTTGGTAGTTTTAGTTTTTCTTCGTTCACATTCAAATAAATATGGATGTACAAAATGAAAAAAGAAGCTCATCCTGGTGCCTTTTTAAAAACACCGTTGAGGATGTGGGGCTGAACAGTGGAACTCCAGAGCAGAACACTTACCAGACTGAGGTGGACTTTAGAACGTGAAAAGGCACGAGGGAACTGTCTTCCCGACAATGAGAAGAAAAGGCATTTCAGGGAATGACGACCAAAAGGAGCTGCTGTAGATAAAGCCGGAGGGAAAGAGAAGAGAGGATTCGAGTGAGGTTTTTTGACAAACTAGATGAACTGCTACTGACTTGGGTGTGCCTACCAGTCACTAGGTAAGGGTACCAGGACAGTTGACTCTCTGCCCTGCCCAGTCAGAGCTGTTGATGTTTTGGCTCAGGATAATCGTGAGGAAAATGCATTTTTTTTTTAGTGGTGTGTCCTTGGGATCCGACTCCCTTATCCTTGCTTTGAGAAAAGGAGCTCTGAACAGAAGGAGCCTTCTGATTCTGTGGGGGTGAGACGTTGGTGTCAGAATGTCCGTCTTTACTGATGTCCACCTTACTTTTTCTTTACTTACTTATGTTTATTTACTTAGCATGCACACTTACATGGACTCTAGTGGGTGCGTGCATGAGTGTGTGTATGTGTGTGTGTGTTTATGGAAGTATGTATGGAGGTCAGAGGTCAACTTGGAGGTGTTGTTTGCTTCCACCCTGTGGGTTCCAGGGATGGACGTTGGCAGCAGGCGCCTTTGCTGTCTGAGCCATCTCCTTGGCCCTCCGCTTTGGTTTTGAGATAGTCTCCCCACTGAAGCTTCTTTCCATTGTGTTGGCAAGCCAAACAAACTATGCTGGAAGACATCTTCGGTTTGTGCCACGCTCTTGATTTATCTGCCATGTATGTATGTATGTATGTGTGTGTGTACGTATGAAATTTGTTTATTTTGGTTCTACATGACAAGGTTTCTCTGTGTAGCCCTGGCTGTCCTGGAACTCATTGTGCAGACCCAGCTGGCCTGGAACTCACAGAGATCTGCCTGCCTCCTGGGTGCTGGGATTAAAGGTGTGTGCCACCTAAGCCAGGTAGTGGTGGTGCACGCCTTTAATCCCCAGCACTTGGGAGGCAGAGGCAGGCGGATCTCGGTGAGTTCGAGGCCAGCCTGGTCTACAAAGTGAGTCCAGGACAGCCAAGGATATTCAGAGAAACCCTGTCTCAAAAAAACCAAACAAACAAAAAACAAAAACAAAAACCAAAAAAGGTGTGTGCCATCCATGCCCCGCACAGATACATTCATAATGTAGTGGCTAATTCTAAAAGTCACTATCCTTTGATGGGCCGTTCTCCAGAGCTTCTGCCCTGGTTTTCTTTCTGTTGATGTGATAAGCTACTCTGACCAAAACCGACTTGGAGAAGGAAGGGTTTATTTCATTTTATAGTCCGTCAGTGAGGGAAGCCGAGGAGGTAGGAAGTCTAGGTGAGAACTGAAGCCGAGATCATGGAAGAATGCTGGCTACTGGCTTGCTTCCTCTCTCATGCTCAGCCGACTTTTTTTTTTTTAAGATTTTATTTATTTATTATATATGATGCTTTATTTGCATGCATACCTATATACTAGAAGAGGTCATTAGATCACACTACAGATGGTTATAAGCCACCATGTGGTTGCCGGGAATTGAACTCAGGACCTCTGGAAGAGCAGACAGTGCTATTAACCGCTGAGCCATCTCTCCAGCCCCCCCCCCTTTCTTTTTAAATTTAATTTTTATTTATTTATTTATTTTTTATATAACTCAGGACCATCAGCCTTGGAGTGGCACCACTCATAGACAGCTGGGCTTCCTGTTTCAGTTAGCAATCATGAAAATACATCACAGATAGGCCACAGGCAAGCTGATGGAGAAGAGATTCCCTCTTCCCACGTACATCAAATTAACAGCTAAAGATCACTGTGACAGCTGTTAAGGGTGCATGCTGGGACTAGAGTGCTTGGGTTGGAAAGCCACTGTTCCTCACCTAATTCTTCTGTGACCTTCAGTGAGCCGTTTACCCTTTCTGAGACTTCATTTCTTCCTCTGTAGAAGGACAATGGTAACATCATCTGCCTGAAATAGTTGTTGTGGGGAAAACTGAGTTTATACACACAGGGTGCTTGGACCAATGCCTGGCCCTTAGTGTCTGCTCAAAGCTTGTTTCATAGTTGCCTCTTGAATCCCCCAGCATGGGAAAGGGTAGGCCACTTGACTGGCTATGCCTTGATGAACAAGAATCACTTGGGGGGAGGTTCTTACCGCACCAATGCCAGGGTCCAGCCCCTAGCATGATATTCTGGGTGGATCCTGGGGATGTGGCCCTATTAAACAGACCTCCTCCTGTTGGGGTCCTTGTACACTGCACAAGGACATTATCTCATCTTCTTAGGGCATTTCTGAAAATTTTCAGATACACACACACACACACACACACACACACACACACACACACACAGACACACACAGAAAGAAGTAGAAAGGATCTATGGCTAGGATTAGAGTTGTTCATCCAAGATGTCATCCCTACGCCTATAATGCTTACTATCTAATTCAGTTTCCTCCCCTTGGTCCTATAGGGTGTTGCATAGCTACCTTATTGATTCCTTCCTGGTCTAGGGCTAGCGCAGCCAGACTCATGGCGGTCTGTGTTCTGTCCCCACCCCCCCCCCCCGTCTCTCTCTCTCTCTCTCTCTCTCTCTCACACACCTCTAACACCTGGCCAATGTAGTGAACAGTTGATCCTCTCAGTTCCCGTGCTCCCGAGTGTTGACCTGTCACTGGAATTGTTGAGTTCTTACTGTATGTTCCAGACACACCCGGGGTATAACTTTGAACATGTGACTTAAGCCCCAGATACCTGTTTCTTGGTTTGTAACACGGGGAAACGATGATTCTTACTTCTTAGGCTTGACATGTGAGTGAAGTAAGGAAGCCATATGAAGCGCTCAGTGGAAGATTTGGCCACATGGCATTTCAGCAATTCTCTTAAATATCTGAAGAATTATGTGTAGATGTTCATAGATTTAGCATCTTAAGATGAACAGATGGCCCAGTGAAATATATTTTTTTCTCCTTGCTTTCTGAATATGTTTTTCATGAAAAGTCTCATACAGTCTAAAAATAAATTTAATTTACTTATACTTACCAAATTTCTTTTCTCTTTTATTAAGTCTTTGAGAATCATACACAGTATATTTTGATTATGTTGATCTGCACAACTTCTTCTAGATCTTCCATCCTTCATTAACCACTCAATTTTATGTCCTCGTTTTCCAAACTCATCAACTGTAATCTGTGCTGCCCATATACTCTTAGGCATCCACAGGCGCATGGTGAGTAAGCTACTGTCTGTACTCTTAAGACAAAAGGTTCTCCCTCCCACAGTGGCCATCAATCATCGATGACTCCTCAGCTTTCAAAAGCAATTTAATTACATGTCATCGGGTTGCTTTGGAAGACCTAGGAACATGGCCACTGTAAGCAAAGTTTCATTACTTATGGAAGCCGATTGGTGGTTAGAAATCAGAGTATTTAGGGACAGGTGTTTGGTTTGACTGTATCAGCTTTATTTGCCTTGGTGGATTTAAGCACAGTTTCAAGGCTGTTAACTTTAATTCCTGACTCCAGACTATACCAGACTTGCGACTCCAGAATTTATATGTTGGCCTTTCTTATCCTCAGTGACGTGTGATTGTGTACGGTAGATCTAAAAAATCAATACATATGGTATTGTATGCCTAACCCCCTACTCGGCTCCTCCCCCTCCCCACCCCCCATCTAAACTAGCTTTCCTCAGCTCAGGTCACATCAACTTGGCCTTTACAGATAAGGCCAGCAACCAGGAAGAGCCATCCTTGGTGTCTCTCACTTTTGCCTACACCCCATAGCCAGTCCATAGTAGCATCTGCCACGCCTGCCATAAAAATGGATCCCAAGCATTACCATTTTCCATGTCACTCCTGGGCTCAAGTCACTTAGGCAGTGTCTGGATTTTCTCAACAGTCCCCTAATTGGTTCCCCCTTGCCTGAACTTTGTCAAAAAAAATCCCTCAGGGGGCGGGAAAAACCCAGTTCCTTCCTGTAAGGAAGCCAGGCCTTCTGGACCTTTCCTGGTCCTGTTACCTACTGCTCTTCGCCTTGCTTATGAGTCTCTAGTCATAGGGCCCACGGGTCACCTCAGCCATCCTCACCGTGTCCCTGCCTCAGTCTTCGTTCCTCTCTCATGTGTCTTGGATCATAAAGAACCTCATGGCTCAAAACATTTATTCAAATGTGACCTTCCTAGTAAAGCCTTTTCCGGCGGTCTTATCCAAAATGTCACTCTCTTTCAGGGTTTATGATTTTGTTTTATTACTTAATTATTGTTTTGAGACATGGATTTTCTATGTAGCTTGGCCTGATCACAAGCCCTCAGGCCTTTGGCTTCAACCTTCCAAGGGCTGAGATTACTGTTACCATGCCTGGCTTTCCAGGATCTTAAAGGCTTATTAATTTTAAAGTAGCACACAAAAATCATGCCTTTACCATGACATTTTTGTGTGTATGTGGCATTGTGCTTTGTTTGTATTTTCTTTCTCATCTCCATTTTGTATATGCTTTTGCATGTTTTTTTTTTTCCCCTTGACACTTATCTTTGTTTCCTACACGTTGTGTTTTTCTTATTTATCTTGTCTAGTATTAAGACAGAAGTTTTATAAATACGGGAGTTTTTACTCATTGCTGTCTTCTCAGCAACCCAAACAGGGCCTAGTGTATTGCTGAGTGAATGAGCGATTGCCAATAAGAGACAAGGACTCTCAATACCGACACGGCGCAGCACAGTGGTGGATGTTGGGGCTTCGGTGAGACAGAAGGTGTGTCCCACAGTTCCTGCCTCTAGGCAGCGTGACGTGTGTTTGAGAGGCTAGAATGGCAAGCATTTGAATGTATTTCTTTTTTCATACCATTTTTTATTGTTTGAGGATTTCATACATACCTGCAATGTTTATTTATTTTATTTTATTTATTTATTTATTTTTTATCAAATTCATCTCTCAATCCTTTCTTCCCTCTGGTCATTCTCCCACCTACCCCACCATTTTCCTCTCCCAGGTCCATTTAGTGCTGCCTGTACATGCATGGATCTAGAACTATCTGCTAGGGTACAGGTTCTGCTAGGGTAGAGGCTGCATCCTTGAGGAAAACTGACTTCCCCTCTCTATGGCGCCTTTCTCATCCATGCTAGGGTTTTGTCTGGCTTGATCATGTATAGGTCCTGTGTGCACAGTTATGGCTGCTGTGAGCTCATGTGTACTGTGGCCTTGCCCTGTCTGTGAACATGGTTTTGCTGTAGGTGTCTAGCGCCTTTGTTTCTTGCTGCCATTCCTTCCTCTTTTCCCTAAGGATTCTTGCAGGGAGAGGGTGTGCTACAGCGGGCCCATTTAGAGCTGAGCACTCCAGTTTAGTGTCCTCTGCACCTCGTCCTGCTATCTCCTGCAAAAGGACGGTTCTCTGATGAGGGCTGAGAGACACACTAGTTTATGGGTTTGTATAAACAATCCCTCTGTATGGTTGAAAGCAAGGCGGAAGACGGGAAGGCTGCTCTACGGAAGGCTTTGGAGATTCCGACTGCAGAGGGCTCTGTTACTTCCCCAGGCCAATTTGCACTTCACTAAAGACTTTTGATGAACTCTGAAGCTTCTAAAAGTGGGAGCTGGGTACCTTCTGGGTACCTAATGCCCATACAAGGTGCTGTGGTGAGAGGAACCACAGAAAGCCCAAGTGTCTTGGTTTGCAGAGTTTAAAATCAAGTTTAAAGTCTTACTGGGGTGGTAGCTACAACCCTCCTCCTCCCCACCCCCCACCCCCGCCCACCCACCCGATGCACCTGCAAAGCTTCCACAGGCCGAGAGAACTGCAGAGCAGAACTGCACTATTTTACATAAATAAAAGCTTCACTTGGCAACACACATCTCTCTCCCAGTTCCTCTGGGTCTAGATGGGCTTGTTAAGTAATTACAATCTATTATAATGTTAATCAGCGGCACTGCACCTGGTTGAAATTTTGTTTCCTGACAGAAACCATATGAAGTGGCCAAAAGCCTAGGCTGGGTCGGGAGAACCAAGAAGACAGGAATGTCCTGTGTCACTGTACCTCACCTATATCCAAACCAAACAGAAACTCCAGAGGGAACAGCTTGGGATTCTAATAATATCCTGCCCAGGTTAGAGACCCAAGCTTGCCACCAACCCCCAGGGCTGCAATGACCTCCTGCCTCCCTGGTCTTCCCATGCCGTCTTCCTCACCTCCGAGTGTTATGGAGGTCACCTTTTAAGTCAGCTGTGGCACTGAGCTCGCCATCTGGCAAGTCTTTAAAGGCCCAAAGCACAACTAACTCACAAAGCAGCTGGTAAAAGTCATGGTGGGTGAATCTAGAATTTCATATTGGGGACATGCTTTGACTTTGCCTACGTCCACTTTGAACAGAGCTGTTGGCTTGGTTTTCAGACAGCGGCACCCCTTAGCGCCAGTCTTCTTCCCGGGCAGATGGAAGCGTCTCGTGAACGGGAAGTGTCTTTTTCTCGCCCATCTGATGGCTCTCCAGAGTGTGAGCTGTTCAGGAAGTCTGGGAAGCCCACTCACCAGTTAGTTGACGGACTGAGAGGCTCCCTTTCCCAGCTCTGTCTTGTAGGAGCTCCCATCTGGCCATACCTCTTAAGCCAATGGACTCAGGGTGTGCTCTTAGAAACTCACCCTCTGAGAAGAAACAGAAGAGCGTGGCCACACAGCACCTGCCGAGCAGTGGCAGAGTGGAGTAGCCATTAAAACAATTTTGGTCTTCTTTTCATCCTTTCAGCAAATGTTTATTAGATGCCTTCTGTGCCGGGCACCGTGTCATGTGAGCAAATAAGCTACTAGGAGACACTGCGTTTATCAAGGAGTATCAGAAAATGCATTGGTGTGTCAACACACAACTGAGAGGATGGGCTCGGCACAGCCTTACACCTAGACCTACCTCTGCAGGCATGGGTAGACCGGCATTTTCTTCCTCCAGGGAACTTACTGATTGAGGAGTCAGGTGACACCTATCAATTAGTGGCACTGCACTAGCAAGGCCAGATGCTCTTTGGGTCCAGCTGATAGCAGTCTTGATTGGCCCCTTGAACCCTTCATTTTGGGCTTTGACTATGCTCAACCTACCTCCCCATTATATTTCTGTCTCTTTAATTCCCCCCTCCCAAAGTGTCTCGCTCACTATGGAAAATTGCCCAGTTTTGTTTTTCTCCCCCATCTCTCCCCATTGTTGTAAGACCACAAAACTGCCTTGCTTTGCTTGCTTCTCTACCTAAACTCTACGTGTCACATAAAATAAATTTAGTTTTAAAATGATCTCTCTTTGCATATTATTGAGCCATGGAGCCATTAAGGGATAGTCTAAAAACCAAACCAAACCAACCAAAACAACAACAGGAAAAGAAAGAAACCAGGAAGCAAGCAGATTTTTCCAGGATGTAAGATCCGTGACTCTGCCTTTGCCTTTTGTATTGATGGTTATTTCCTCCATTTTAGGTAGCTGAGAGACTCACCCATCAGCCATTAGGGGCGCAACATACGTTAGCCAGTGTCTGTCCGATTGTCTTTTTAAGGGGTAGGTGCCTTGGGAAGTGATCAGGTCTCGGTGATCAAGGAGGTTGAGAAACATAGTATACCAAAAAAGTATCTGTTGTTTACCTGGAAATCAAATGTAGCTGGGGCCTTCTATCTTCACAGTGGTGTTCTGGGACTATCTATGTTCCCTATAGCCCTGATAATTAAGCATGACCAGGAGCAGGAATGGACTGTTGTGCTTGTCACTTGTCCCTCTGAAGGCAAAGGAGGGACATTTGGCCTTTTGTTAAAATAATTCTCGCAATAATCAAAAGTAGAGATTTCTTTTGATTTGTAGCTCCCTTCCATTGCCCATAAAAATCACAGTGATCCCCTCTGCCTTTAGATGTATAGTGGTTACTTTTCTTGTGGTTATGACAAAATATCTGGAGAAAAAAAAAAAAGCACTTGCCTTGGTTTCATTTCCTATTGCTGTGCTAAAATCCGCCCCCCCCCAAATGTAAGATAAAGGAGAAAGGGTTTATTTGGTTCACAGTTTCAGGTTACAGTCTAACCTTTCAAGAGGTGGGGGCAGGATGTCAAGACAGCAGGAGTTTGAGGCAGCCAGTTACACTGTATCCCCAGTCAAAAGGGAAGAGCTATAAATTAATGCTCTGAAGCTTGTGCTCCGCTCCCTCTCTGCTTGTCTTCCTGTCCAGGCCCTGCCCATGAAAACATGCAGCCCACACTCAGTCTTCCCATCTCAAGGGACCTAGTTAAGATATTCACTCACCGTAGACATGCTCGCAGGCCAATCTGATCCCCGGCGATCCTACCTTGAGACCCTCTTCCCAAGTGATTCTAGATTGTACCAAGTGGATAGTGAAAATGTAACCATCCCAGCAACGTAAGAAAGAAAGGGTTAATCTGGCTCACGGTTTGACTGTATGGTCCACCATGGTGGAGCAGCATGGTGGCAAGAGCAGGAGGCAGCTAGTGACACTGTGCCTGAAGTCAGGAAGCAGACAGAGGAATGGTTTGACGCTCACCCCATTTTCTCCTTTTATTTTGTCTGGTGCCTCTACCACCAGGGTGTCTTCAGAGACTCTCTCAGAGACATGCCTAAGGCTTTGTCCTATCAGTGATAGCAGTTATCAACCATCCCAAGGTAGGAAGGTCAGTTCATGCTTTGCCCTGTCATTTGCCACAGGACCCTGTACTTCTCCTCCTCCTCCCACAGTGACTGTCAGAGTTCTTCTCTCCCAAGGTACACAACGCCTGATCATGGTGACCCTACTGGTTGTTAGTTCAGAAAGAATAACTTATTTGAGCCCAGGTGACTGAGAACTAAGTCCAGGGGCGTTTTGGAGTTAGTTACTGTATTATTTGTTAGTTTACTTCTAAGGAATTTGTGCGAGATCTGTATAGGATTGTCCTAACATAGACCTCCCCACTCAGGACAAGGGCTTGTCTTTGTCCCAGCCTGGGTAATGGGCCTCATTCTCCTCACCTGGCCAGCCCCCCAGGGCCTGTGGAGGGTCTTCCTTTCTTTCTCTGCCCCATGGTTCCCTTGACCTTCCAGGCAGGGGTCTCTCCGGTGATGAGGCGTGGCCTTTCCCATCCTCCCTTTGCTCTGGTCTGCACCCCAAATCCTAGAACGTCCATCCCGGCCCTCCCACTTTCTGGACAGCTCCTGTCTCCAGCTCTTCGGAGTCAGGGTGGTGTCTGACTACTGTCTGGAACCCCGAGTCTGGCAGTTTATGGTAGGGGAGCTTCCTGCGTGTTCTCCCGCAGAGGCAGGGAAGAGTTTGACAGGGAGGGCCTCTGCTTTTGGTGCCACCACTCAACATACTGCCTTCTGCGTGAATATTGGGCTGGTTAGATGCAAATTTCATGTGGCTGGTTGAGCAACATTTGCTCTTTGGTTACTTGTACTGACGTGCCTTCCTTCCTGCCCTCCATAAGGAAATTACCACGTGGTGTTAAAATTCCATTTGCGTGCTTGTGTGCATACGCACACTTTAAAATTCGAAAAGGCAAGGGAAAGTACTGGTACCTTTGGGTGATTTTCAGTCCTTTACTCATAATCCGGCACCACCTTTAACGTTATTACTATAATAATAACATTACTATTTTCAATGCTAAGGGTAGAACCCCAAGGCCTCATGTCTACTAGGCAAGTGCTTTACCACTGAGCTAATCCCAGCCCCAACTTTACTTCTTAGAGCCCTGTTTGTTACATATAACAGACAGCACCTTATGCCCCTCTGCTCCACACAGTCTCCTCTATTGTGAATATTAACATGTTTATATTTTAAAATTTAAAAGCTGAGAAGGATGCAGCAGAGTGCCAGACATTGGAGCAGGTAGCAGCATGGTTACCATAGTGCCAGGGTTAGGGTTAGAAGGATGTGAGCTCTTTTCTCTGCCCTGCCCGCTCCCTCGCCACTGAACCAGCTCCATGACCCATGGACCAATTGCATAACCTCTTTTATTTTTTCCTCGGGTAGCACAGAGCCTGCAGTATCTATCTAAGTGTGTTGTTTGGAATAAATAGCGTAGCGTATACACAGTGCTTAGAAAATGCTTGTCCTATGATAAGCCCACAAAAATGTGGGTTATTAGAACTCTATTGTGAAATGTAAACGCTGACTGACTTCTGCGGTTTGAGACTGGTTGTGCTGTTGAGGAGGCCGTCTGATTGGATTCTGTGGGTCTGACTGTCGCGTGGGTTTAGGGGTTGCCTTGCATCTGAGGGCCACTTCTTAGACAGATGGTAGTTCTCATTCTAATGAGCTGCATAGGAAATGGCTGTGGTTTGCCAAGTTTGTATTTGCTGCCCGCTTTTCGAGCCTTTATAGGCCAGTATATATTCACAGAGTGCTGCATCCACAGCTAGCGTGTTTACTTTTCACCAGCCTAACGCTGCTGCTAATGAGCTCTGTGACCTTAGGGAAGAAACTTAACCTCTCTGAGCTTTAGAGCTCTTCGAATGTGAAGTGGGACTGTTGCATTGGGTCTAGTCACCTCACTAGGTTGTAGACCCTTAAAAAAGAAAATGTGGCTGGGCGTGGTGGCGCACGCCTTTAATCCCAGCACTTGGGAGGCAGAGGTAGGCAGATCACTGTGATTTCAAGGCGAGCCTGGTCTACAAAGGGAGTCCAGAACAGCCAAGGCTACACACAGAAACCCTGTCTGGAAAAACAAAAACCAAAACCAAACCAAACCAAACCAAACCAAAAACAAAAACAAAAAAAAGAAAAGAAAGAAAGAAAAGAAAATGTGTCACATACATCTAAATTCTAATGAGGAGCACTTTGGGGTTTGTGGGGGCGAGGGGAGAACTGATATCTTCATTCAAAGTGAAAAAGTGAAGGTATGGAGGTAAGAGCATGTCTCTTTGGTAGGGACAAAAGTCAGTCACCTCCCAAGTTCGTCAGCATTTAGGTTTCTTAGCCAAACGGTATACAATTGCTCTTAACATTGCTGGGGTGAAGGTTTGCTTCTAGGACACTGGTGTTGCAGAAGGCACCTTCCGCCACCCCCACAGGGGAACGTGGGTTTCAGCTTCCTTATCCTTACAGAGCTCTTTAAGAGGTTCTCTTTATCACTGCTTATCATGACTGTGTGCAGACAGACGCCCGCCCCGGCTAGCCGACTATTTCAGGGGAAAAGAGGAGGAAGATAGATAAAGCTAGGTTCCGAAACAAGTAGGGGAGGGAAGACTGGAGTCATGTGGCTGTCCCCTAGTGAGGGGATTCTGCAGCAAAGGCTTGGGCGAAGGAAGCCTGTAGTGCCTAGAGAGCAAGTTAGGACCCCCAGGAAGGGGATGCACAGCTCAGATGGGTGTCTTTGGCCCTTCCTGGGCAGGCACCAGCCTTACCTTTCTGTCTTTCAGGGGTCGGGGTCCTGCTCGGTTCTGCCACAGGGATGGAACAATGGGGAACCCCCTTCTCCAATAAGGGGTTGTTGGGCCCACATTTGAAAAGCGAGGTACATCATCTGTCGCGGGGGTAGCGGGACATGAGTAGAAGTGCTCTTGGCAAGCACTTTGGTAAGCAGTATCTTCAAAAGTTAAGATGCTTATAATAGGAAAGTGCAATTCTATTTTTAGTATGAGGGTTGTGCGTACATGTGCGTGCCTGCGCGCCTACGTGCGTGTGCGCGCTCGCACGCGCATGTGTGTGTGTGTTGTTACTAATCCTGTGTGACATATCCAGATGCCATTTGTCTTTGCTGGCCAGAGGGGTAAGCCTTCTTCATAGTAGGGTTGACATGTTCCTCTTAAACAGGATCTTGGTTTTGGGGAACTCAGCATCGTTTGCTTGTCCCTTTCCAAATTTGATCTTTCTTTCCTCTCTCTCTTTATTCTCTTGCAGCTACTCTTTCCTAGGGCCTGAACTCTGTCACTTACCGACATTCCAGCTTTAATTAAAACAAATGGCAACTTTAAAATTGAGAATGAGCCAGGTGTGCTGGCGCACGCCTTTAAGCCCAGCACTCGGGAGGCAGAGACAGGCGGATCTCTGTGAGTTCGAGGCCAGCCTGGTCTAAAAAGCGAGTCCAGGACAGCCAAGGCTACACAGAGAAACCCTGTCTTGAAAAACCAAAAATAAAGAAATAATAAAATAAAATTGAGAATGCTTCTAAGATACTTACCTGCACACAAGGCATTATGATACTCATTACATCATGTGTATGCCGGTGATTATTGGTTTCTAAAACCTGTGGAATTTTTTTGCATGTTTGCATGTGTATGTATTAACATGTGGGGGTGCATATATATATGAGGGGTTAATGTCCATGTGTGTGCAAATGCATGTGGAGACCAGAGGTTAATGCCATCTATGTTGAAGAAGAGTCTTTTCACTTGAGCCAAGAGTTCACTCCTCTGCTAATCTATGTAGCCATCTTGTTCTGGGGATGCTTTGCTTCTGCCTTCTAGATGCTGGGGTTATAGGAGGCCACCGTACTGCCTGACACTCGATGGACTTGGGGGATACCAACTCTGGTCCTTACAGTTGCACAAGTACCCAGCAAGGCATCGCCTCAGCTTCTGTTTCAGTTTGGGGTATCTAATCATAATATGATCTTGATTCTTATTGTTAGTTCCAATTCAACGAAACAAAACAACCACCCCCCCGCCCCCCCCCCCACACAAATAGTGTCCTAGAAGAGTTTTTCACCTAGACTGCTTTAAGGTGAGTGAGGTGAAAGTGAGAAAATAAAGAAGAGGGGTCCCAGGAACTCAGCACCTCACATTTTACATCTCAAACAGTTCGACGAAGGTTGACATGTTAGGACTGTCCAGGGCGAGACAGAGCCAGGCCATCAGGTAGGCTGGATCAGACTTACATGCATGCGGCGCGCTTCTTTACCTGCCCACGTTTCAGTACTGACTATAGCAGCTAAGGATGCTGACATGCCCCTGTGGGCTGGACCTTTCTCTTTCCCAAGAGCCCCCGTCTCTTGAAGTCATTGCAAGTGGCATTCACCATGAGACAGTGGTGCCTTCCGGTTTCTGGTGCCTCCCTTGGCATTCAGGGTTGGTTAGAGAGTTTAGTGCTCGCGCCCTCCTGTGGTGTATGGTGGGTTTCCCCAGCACTGGCTGCATTCCAGCCAGCCCAGGACAGCTTTGCCTCTTTCGATTGTCCTACAGAGACTTGGGAGGATGTGCTGTTCTGGAGTCATCCATCATGAGGCTACACGGTGTTTGTGCATTTGCATAATAGCATGCATTTTATTTTAGTTTCCCCTTCAAACCAGTACAGTTGTTGTCTTAGTCGCTGTTGCTATGACGAGACACCATGACCATGACAGCTCTCATAAAGGATAGCATTTAATTGGGGCCTTGCTTACAGCTGCAGAGACTTAGTCCATTGTCATCATGGTAGAGAACACGGCAGCAATCAGCAGGCATGGTGGAAGAGAAGTAGCTAAGAGCCACATCCTTATCCATAGGCTGAGAGAGAGCAAGAGAGAAACACTGGCCTGGGCGTGAATGACACACTTCCTACAACAAGGCCACACCTCCTAAATCCTTCTAATCCTGTCAAAGAGTTCCACGCCTTGGCAGGGCTAAGCAATGAAACACACAGGCCGTTCTTACTCAGACTACCACAGTAGTAAATATACTGTCTTACGTTGACATTTGAGAACAAGCCTTGGGGAAGTTATATGACAACTTGGTGGCTGAGGCAGATGACCAGCACCCAGATCTTTTGGGTTTTTAGAACACTAAGATGTAGTAAAAAGGAACTATTAACTGTGCATGGCCAGGCAAGCAGGACCCAGATCCCAAGCTACTGATGTCAGAACTCTTGTGTGTGGATTATAATTATTTCATTTTATGCCAGAGCCCTATTCGGAAGGCAATTTAGTTGTCACGACGCCATCTTTTCTCCCCACTGTTCCCTTTCTTTCTTCACTTTCCTCTTCTTTTTCCTCTAGACAATCAGCCATGGGAAGTGCCTGTGCATACTTTTCCTCCCAACTAAAGAAGGAAAAAAAAAAAACTCCACTACTTAATATCAGTTATTCATTAACTACTCATTCATAAATAAAGTAAATAGCTCAGGAGATATTTAGAGTAAAAAAAAATCCACTAGACATAGAAGATGTGGAAGAACAGGCTTCCTGATTTCTAGTCCGGTGATTGTAGTGTTACAATCCACTGTATTTATCATCTATCCATCCATCCATCCATCCATCCATCCATCATCCATCCATCCATCCATCCATCATCCATCCATCATCCATCCATCCATCCTTATCCATCATCTGTCTTTCCACCCACCCAGTCAGTTTGTTGGTCATAGAGTTAATGGCACTGGCATTTGTCAGGGTGTTTAGTACAGTAGAAATTCTACTTCTTCTTTTAGTGTGTCGCTCAACCTTGGCTGAGGCTGGGCTGAGTGCAATGCTCTCTGCACTGACAAAACTTGAAACTCACCCTTTTGCTTGCAATAAGCACTTGCCTGCCCAGGAATGGTTGGTCCCTTATGTGAGGAGGGTATTAAAAACTAGCAACAAGAGTTTTGGCATTGCTTTGCCTTCTGATTTGCTTTGCTTTAGTTGTGCCGTGTCTCTTTTGTCCTGTCCCACACCCCCTCCCCCGCCACCGCCCTCCCGCTTCTAGAACTCCATAAAATATCAGGATATGTTTGCTTGTGTGACTCCATCACCCACTTGGAATGACTTGATCGTTGTTGTTGTTTCTGTTTGGTTTTTGAGACAGGAGCCTGGCTGTCCTGGAACTCACTCTGTAGACCAGGCTGTCTTTAAACGCAAAGAAATCCACCTACCATTGCCTTCCAAGTGCTGGGATTAAAAGTATACACCACAGTGCCTGGTCCCCGGCAGGCCTTAGCCTGGGTTGGAACAGCTCCCCTGGAGCAGGCTCCCCAGATTGTGCCCCGCCCGGGCTGAGGGGTTGTGCGGCATACATGCAGGATGGGAAGGTGGTGGGTGGGGTGGAAGCAAAACTTTGTCTAGCCTCTGTCTGATCTCTGTTCTCCCTCGTTGACCAGCATGTTAACAGTGTCTCCAAGCCCAATCATCCTGCAGCACTGTTGGGAGGAGAGTTCTGAGAACTCTCACAGTCTTCCTCCTGTCACTTACAGCAAACAGGGCATATCTAGGGCTGTGGATGAAGCTACTGTGCTGGGCAGAAAAGAGCCATTGTTTGTTTATTGATTGATTGATTGATCACTAGTGGTTTTTTGTTTTTTCTTTTTTTTTTAATCATAAAAGCTAATGTTCTTTTCCTTCTTTTTTAAAAAGAGATTTATTTATTTGTGTATTTGTATATATAAGCACTCTATTTGCA
The DNA here is from genome assembly GCF_903995435.1 of Acomys russatus. Classification (NCBI taxonomy): domain Eukaryota; kingdom Metazoa; phylum Chordata; class Mammalia; order Rodentia; family Muridae; genus Acomys; species Acomys russatus. The sequence continues at coordinate 7,629,019 of NC_067137.1, read as the reverse complement.
CATATGACCACATGACAGAAGAGGGTACCAGATCACATTATAGATGGTTGTGAGCCGTCGTATGATTTCTGGGAATTAAACTCAGGACCTCTGAATGAGCAGCCAGTGCTCTTAACTGCTGAACCAGCTTGCCAGCCCTCTTTTCCTTCCTTCCTTCCTTCCTTCCTTCCTTCCTTCCTTCCTTCCTTCCTTCCTTCCTTCCTTCCTTCCTTATGCCAAGACAGGACTTCTCTGTGTAGATCTGGCTGTCCTGGAACTCATTCTGTAGACCAGGCTGGCCTCTTCTGGGATCCACTTGCCTCTTCTGGGATTAAAGGCGTGCAGCACCACTGCCCAGCCTGTTTGCTTTTGTAAAGTAGAGTCCCAGCTAGGTGTAGTGGTGGTCACTTTTAGTCTCAGGACGCAAGAGGTAGAGGCAGGCAGATCTCTGTGAGTTCAAGGCCAGCCTTATCTATGTAACAAACTCCAAACCAGCCAAGGCTACATAGTGAGACCCTGTCTCTCAAAAGAGAGAAGGGAGGGAGGGAGGGAGGGAGGGAGAGAGAGAGAGAGAGAGAGAGAGAGAGAGAGAGAGAGAGAGAGAGAGAGAGAGAGAGAGAGACAGACACTGAGACCACTCTCCCCCCCCCCCCCATGCTCTGGTCTAGGCACCTGAGCCTAAGGAACAGTGAAAAGCTTCCATTGAATAGTTGTTTATATATGAAAATAGTGCAGGCCAAGTCCTGATTAACAGGAATTTGCAAATGATATCCTAGGAGTTCATCCTTGCTGTGTCTTTGGGCAGTGACATTTATAGAGTAAAGCCAGCTCTGCCCTTCTGGAGACTGTGCATATAGAATGACACGGACCCAGGCCAGGCACGATTCAAACTCTGCTGTAGACGCGGACTTCAGCGTATGATTGCAGAGATCTGAGCATAGTCCTTGGGGCTGACTTGCAGACTGACTTTGGTTTTGGGGCATCTGTCTTTTGGCTTTCCAGTCTCTCCTAGCGTAGCACTCATTTGAGATTCCCCATTTCCTTGTGTCTGGGAAACTCATCCACAGTGAGGTGCATGGGTGCAAGGCTCATTCTGAGGCTGACATATAACTTTTTAAAATTATGTTATTATTTTCTGTATTCTGGGCGTTTGGCTTACGTGTTTATCTGTGTACCACATGGATGCTGGTGCTCACGAAGGTGTCAGATCCTCTGGTACAGGGGTTACAGAGTTACAGATGGCTGTGAGCCACCACTGTTGGGTGCTGGGAACTGAACCTGTGACCTCTGCAAGAGCAGCAAATGCTCTTAAATGCTGAGCCATCTCTCCAGCCCATAAGGCTGACATTTTAGATGAGCTGTGTGTCGGGGGGGGGGGGGGGGGGCAGGCGGTGTACATTCTTTCTCCCAGAGAGCATTTCGGCCTTTGGTGTTGTCACATGCCCCTGGCAGGGAAAGACTCTTAGAGGACATCTGAACCAGGTTCTCACTGTGACAGGGTTCTGACTGAGGCCACACTCTCCCAAGTGCTGCACAGGCTGGACTTATTTCTTGAATCCATCCCATCTGAGGGATTAGTGCCTTTCCACTATAAAGGAAAAACAGGCCATAAAAGACTGAGGAATTTTATGGCTCTGCCCGAAGTTCAGATTGGAAGCCAAGGAAAAAGAAATCTCCAGCTTCCTGATGGAAAATCAGATGGAAAAGAGAAGGCTACTGTTGGAAGCAGAGGAGGAGGAGATCCACAGCACAACTCGCTCTGGGCTTCTCAACAGTTCAGGGCTCTTCCTCCTCCTCCCTCCCTCCCTCCCTCCCTCCCTCCCTCCCTTCATTCATTTTTCCCTTTTTTCTTTTTTTTCATTTTTCCCTTTTTACTTCCTTCCCTCCCTCCCTTTTTACTTCCCTCTTTCCCTCCCTTTTTTCCCTCCCTTCATTCCTTTCTTCCCTTTTTACTTCCTTCTCTCCCTCCCTCTCTCCCTTTCTACTTTTTTTCTTTGACTTGGCTTTATTTCAAGCCTTGTCTTCTTCCTCTTTTCTTTGGACAGTTTCATATGTGATACTGTGTTTGCAGCATTTCTGTCCCTATCCTCCGGCTCCTCCCATGTCCCTCCTCAATTCCTGAGCTCTTATTCAACTAGTATTACACATTCGGCCCACTGGTCCCATTTAATGCTGCTTTATGTGTTTTGGGGTTGGCCTCTTGGGATTGGATGACCTACCAGGGCACTGGTCCCTAGAGAAGACTGATTCACCCTCAGCAAACATTAATCGCCTGTAGCTCTTCATCTAGGGACGGGCCTTGTGAGACTTCCTGCCATGCATGTTGGCGTGTCATCTGGTGTTGCATCTTATATGACTATATTATTGAGATTTCATAAGTGCAGTATCTCTGTCACGTATAGAAGACACTGTATTACAGCAGATGTCTTGATCCGCTGACTCTTACAACCTTTCCACAATGCTGCAGGAACTGTGGGTGTAGGGGTTGTTTTGTTGACTAGGGTCAGACACCTCATGGTCAGCTTTCTCCACATTTGACCACTTGTGGCTTCTCTAATGGTCTCTGCTGGGGGGGGGAAAAAAAGCTCTTTGGTCAAGGACAACAAGCACATCTTTGGGTATCAGTGCAAATATTCAGAAATTATATTGCTTAGGGAAATTGTGGTAGGTTTTTCTCTAGGGTTCTTAACCTCTTGAGCCACAGGAAGTTGGCTAGATCATCCTCATGACCTTGGAGGCAAAGGGAAGCAGACCCTGAACTTTCAGTCTGGGAAATGTAGGAAAGAAATGCTTATCTTTGCTAATAAGACTGTGTGTGTGTGTGTGTGTGTGTGTGTGTAGATTATGACTTTTATCAATCTAGTCTTCTCCCACCCCATGGGTGCATGCTTGTGTGTCCATGCAGGTGCATACACCTGTGAAAGTGTGTGGAGGTCAGAGGTCACCTTCATTTTCCATCTTATTATTTTAGATGAAGTCTGTCGCTGAACCTGGAGCTTACTTTCCCCTCTAGAGTGTCTAGCCACTAAACAGATGCCGAGGATCCACCTGTTCTGGCCTGTTCAGTGCAGGGTTACAAGCCTGCCCTGCCATACCCGGCTTCCTTATGCGGGGATGGAGATCTGAACCCGGGTCCTCATGCTTGCACAACGCGTTATCCATGATTCACCTTGCCTCAGTCATCTGTGTACCTGCTTTTTAATTTGGTACTTTGAGTGTGGTGGTAACTGCAGGCAGGTCTCGGGGACTGGACTCTACCATCATTTACAAACACGTCCTGTGGTCCAAAACACTACAAGTTGCCAGCTGAGCCAGGGCTTGGGAGAGCCCACATCAAGCAGTCTCCTTGCGAGCAGATGCTCCCTTGGTCCAGGAAACTCAGGGAGTCCCTTAGCATCTTACCCTGTGCCTTCAGTTCCTCTCAGCGCTTTTCCTCGCCATGGATAATAAGCTACTTTTGAGTCTTTGTTTGCTTTTCTTTATTCCATCTTTCATTTGAGGGCAGCGACAACATTTGTGTCCTCCTTTGGGGAGATGAATACAGTCATTTTCATGGCCGTTTATCATTTCCGAACTGGAGTGGGCCTACATGAAACATCCCAGATACACTTAATAAATGATTCTCCTGGGTATTAGCTGATTTTAAACCGGTCTGACAAGTTTCAAAGTCCGTTTTGGGGAAAACTCAGTGGTGCATAGCCAGGTTGGGTTGCAGCTTAGTGCCGTCTAGCCTTGTTCCTTTCCAGCACGCTGGTCGGCTGTGCGTGGTTATCACTGACCATCGAAGGTGTGGCAGAGGGAGGATGGGTCCTGGCTGAGCTCCAGGAGCTCAGGCCTGGGCTTATCACCTGCCTGCATTTGGAATTCTCAGGGGTCTTTGAGATCTGAACTGTAACTCATGGATGGGCCTGGGATTGGGTAGGGTGCACCACCACCGCCATCACCATCACCACCACCAGCAGTACCACCACCATCACCACCACCACCACCACCACCACTACCACCACCACGAGGAAGCCTCTGGGCTTGCAGCATGGGCAGGCTGGGGAGGGGCAGGCTCTGGGGTGAAAGTAGTTAAGCATTGAACCTCTTCCATCACTTTGTCCTTCTCCCCCAGGCACTGGCTGGAGATCTTTCAGTGTCCAGCAGTCGCTTGGTACTGGGTTTCTGCTATGAGAGCACTCTACTTGATGTCAGCATTATGGTGGTGAATGGACATCAACTGACGCTTTGTTTACTTTTGTGTTTTTGGAGAAGCTGAGTACCTCAGCAGGAGGGCCTTCTTGGGCCTGAGAACTTCAGTGAGCCCCAAGCTTCAGGAAATGTGTGGATACCAAACCATCGGTGGTCAGTTCCCCAGGCTCAGGCCAGCCCCTTGGTTGCTTCTCTGTAGGGGACATGTCCCTGCGGGCCTTTGATGGATGTACCCTACCAATCTATAGCAGTCTGCTGCTTGCCTACAAAAAAAAAAAAAACAAAAAAAGAAGAAGTTAGAGCAGGCCAGCCTGAGACTTGTTAATAATGACTTTAGAGTACACGAGCCGGATCCCCTCTGATCACATGAAGTTCTGAGCTCCTCAGTGTGATGGGGAAAATGGAATCTAAGACCAGAGGGTGGGGAGAGTATGGGGGTTCGACGGAGAGTCGAGTTCTGACCCATGCCCTGGGGAAAAGCCAGAAGCATGCCGGAAGTCAGCTTTAAGTGTCTTTTCCAAAAGTTCCCCACCTCATTTGTTTGTTTGTTTGTTTTTTAAAGACAGGTTCTTGCTCTGAGCCGGGAAGGTGCAGCAGGTTCAGCAAGCCCTGAGCACTTTGTGTTTCTTCCTCTTCAGCCTGGGACTGAGGCAGCACCCCCTGTGCCTGGGTTTTTAGTGGTTCGAAATGAATGCTGAGGCTTGAAGGAAGGTCTCTGCGCTTACATGGACACACACAGTCCACCCAGCCCAGCTCTCTTGCTGTTTCTATAAACCTGTATCGATTATACAGATACATGTAAATAATGTCCTCGCTGAGATTCATTTCCTTTTCCTTTTATTCACTGTAATGAGACACATTTAAAGCCACATTATGATGAAAGGTTGTTATAATGCAAAGGGCAGAGGAGGGCAGAGTCCACGTTCCACATAGGTGACAAATCAAGGCAGCACATCCTGATGGGGTCAGCCACCGCCTCTGAGGGAAGGACCTCAAGCTTGCCCATCTCTTCCGTTTCATTCCTACTTTTTTTTTTAGATCATCCTTTCATTTACCTTACCGCTATGGAAGACCCACCACGGGGTCTCATCATGCTCGGCCTTGGGGACACGACAGTGAACAGGATAGGTAGGGGCTTGGAGTATGTTTAAATTGGGGAGCAGACACACAAAGGGAGCATTTGTCCCATGGCATGAGGGATGCTGTGATAGCTGTCACCAGAGCCCTGACGGGAGGCCCAGCCTGGTCCTGTGGGGCTGGGGAGGCCTGTGGGGGAGCCCCCGTAAGCAGAGGGAAGAGCAAACCGACAGACAGTGTGACTGTGGTGGGCGGGAGCAAGTTGGAGGCATGAGGATGAGTCAGGTTTGTCACCTAGGATCTGTCCTCCTCCCTCCCTTCTTCCTGACTTAACTGTGGGATCGTGAGGGGCCACTTCAGGTGAATAGCAATTTGGGAGTTTGGGCTTTATGCTGAGAATATTAGAGGATTCCGGGAAGGAGTTTAAGGCAAAGAAATAGCCCAATTAGATGCAGATTTTATTTATTTCCTTGGAGACTAGACTAGTGATAGATTTTTTTTTTTTTTAAGTAGTGACTCTTCAGTTAGTTACTAATACTGTGGCCTAGCTGGGGATGGCAGTACATACCTATAAACCCAGAGTTTTGGAAGGTGGAAGCAAAACCAATCAAGATTTCAAGGTAATTTTAGGTCATACACTAGCTTGAGGCCAGCCTGGGCTATGTTAAATCCTGTCTCCAAACACACCCACAATCACTTCCTCCCTCTCCCTCCTCTGTCTTTCTGGCTTCGTGTGTCTCTGTGTGTCTGTCTTCCTGTCTGTCTGCCTGTCTGTCTGTCCGTCTGTCTGTCTGTCCGTCCATCCATCCGACCCTCCGTTCCTCCCTCCCTCCCACTACCCTAAGTTGCAGTCAAATTCTACTGATGGGGTTCCGGCTTCTGGACAGGTAGGTGCTGTTTCTTTGGCCACTGTTTTAGATCTGGTTGGGACAGTCTGTGTCAGGGATATGGTTGCTGAGGCAGCAAAGGGGACAACTGGAATGTGAATGAAGGGACGGAATGTTGAGGTTTGGAGCCTGGTGTAAGTTCATCACTAGCTTGTTTGGCCTTCTCTCTGCTTCTACAAGGTCAACGTCAGCCGTATACTGTGTACAGCCCAGGAGTCTTTTAGAACTCAGCCCTACAAGTTGCTGGTTTGTCTACTGATCTGGAGGAAAGCTGCTTCTTCT